>NW_027459477.1:310000-312500 GCF_050624435.1 Tenrec ecaudatus
CACGATATCAGAAGCTCTCAAGGGATTCTGCAAGTGAATGAGTGTGTGTCAAAAGGGCACGAAGTCAGAAGCCCTCCAGAGATTCTTCAAAGTTGTGAGTGCTTGTTTGTGTGTGTGTGTCAAAAAAGGACATGAATTCAGAAACCCTCCAGAGATACAGGAAGGGTGCGTGATAGTGTGTGTGTGTGTGTGTGTAAAAAGGACAGTAATTCAGAAGCCTTCTAGAGATTCTGCAATGGTCTGTATGTGTATGTGTGAAAAGGAGAAGTCAGAAGCCCTCCAGAGATTCTGCAAGAGTGCGTGCATGTGTGCATCTGTGTGTTATTGTTCAAAAAGGACACGAAGTCAGAAGACCTGCAGATATTCTGCAAGGGTGTGTGTGCGTGTATGTGTACAAAGGACACGAGGTCAGAAGACCTGCAGATATTCTGCAAGGGTGTGTGTGTGTGTGTGTGTGTGTGTGTGTGTGTGTGTGTAAAAAGGACACGAAGTCAGAAGCCCTCCAGAGATTTTGCAAATGTATGAGTGTCAGTGTGTGTGTTTGTGAGTGTAAAAAGGACACTAAGTCAGAAGCACTCTAGAGATTCTGCAAGGGTGTGTGAGTGTGTGTGTAAAAAGGACACGAAGTCAGAAGCCCTCTAGAGTTTCTGCAAGAGTGTGAGTGTGTTTGTGTTTGTAAAAAAGACATTAATTCAGACACCGTCCAGAGATTCAGAAAGGGTGTGTGTGTGTGTGTGTGTGTGTGTGTGTGTGTGTAAAAAGGGCATGAAGTCAGAAGCCCTCCAGAGGTTCTGCCATGGTGTGTGTGTGTGTTTGTGTTAAAAGAACAAGAAGTCAGAAGCTCTCTAGAGATACTCCAAGGGTCTGAGTGAGAGTGTGTATGAGTGTGTGTGTGTATGTGTAATAAGGACACGAAGTCAGAAGCCCTCCAGCGATTCTGCAAAATTGTGTGTGTGTTTGTGTAAAAAGGAAATCAAATCAGTAGCCTTTTAGAGATTTGCAAGGATGTGTGTGGGTGTGAGTGTAAAGGACATAAAGTCAGAAGCTCTCCTGAGATTCTGCAACGGTGTGTGAGTGTGTGTGTGTGAAAAGGGCACGAAGTCAGAAGCCCTCCAGAGATTCAGCAAGGGTGCGTGATAGTGTGTGTGTGTGTGTGTGTGTGTATGGATGTGTAAAAAGGTGAAGACAGTAGCCCTCCAGAGATTCAGCAAGGGTGCGTGTATGTGTGCATGTGTGTGTGCGAGTGTGTAAAAAGGACACGAAGTCAGAAGACCTGCAGATATTCGGCAAGTGTATGAGTGTGTGGGTGTGTGTGTGTAAAAAGGACACGAAGCCAGAAACCCTCCATAGATTCTGCAAGTGTTTGAGTGTGAGTGTGTGTGTGTGTGTGTGTAAAAAGGGCACGAAGTCAGAAGCCCTCTAGAGATTCTGCAATGGTGTGTGTATGTGTTTGTGTAAAAAGAACCAGAAGTCTGAAGCCCTCTAGGGAGTTTGCGAGGGTCTGTATGTGAGTGTGTGTGTGTGTAAAAAGGAAACAAAGTCAGAAGACTTGCAGATATTCTGCAAGGGTGTGTGTGCGTGTGTGTGTACAAAAGATACGAGGTCAGAAGCCCTCCATAGATTCTGCAAGAGTGTGAGTGTGTGTGTGTGTGTGTGTGTAAAAAGGGCACGAAGTCAGAAGCCCTCTAGAGATTCTGCCATGGTGTGTGTGTGTTTGTGTAAAAAGAACAAGAAGTCAGAAGCCCTCTAGATGTTCTGCAAGGATCTGAGTGTGAGTGTGTGTGTGTTTGTAAAAAGACACGAAGTCAGAAGCCCTCCAGAGATTCTCCAAGGGTTCGTGTATATGTCTTGTGTGTAAAAATGAAACAAAATCAGAAGCCCTCTAGTGATTCTGGAAGGGTGTGTGTGTGTGTGTCCTAAAAAGGACACGAACTCAGAAGCCCTCCAGAGATTCTGTAGGGGCATGAGTGTGTGTGTGTGTGTGTGTGTGTGTGTGTGTAAGTAAAACCTACACAGTCAGAAGCCCTCCAGAGATTTTGCAAGTGTTTTTGTGTGTATGTGTGTGTAAAAAGGACATGAAATCAGACGCCCTACAGAGATTCTGCAAGGGTGCGTGTATGTTTGTGTGTGTAAAAAGGACACGAAACCAGAAGCCTTATAGAGATTCTGGAAGTGTGTGTGTGTGTGGTTTTGTGTTGGTAAAAAGGACATTAAGTCAGAAACCCTCCAGAGATTCTGAAAGTGTGTGTGTGTGTAAAAAGGACACGAAGTCAGAAGCCCTCTAGAGATTCTACCATGGTGTGTGTGTGTGTGTGTGTGTGTGTGTGTTTGTATAAAGAGTACAAGAATTTCGAAGCCCACTAGGGACTCTGCAAGGGTCTGAGTGTGAGTGTGTTTGTGTGAGTGTGTGTGTGTGTAAAAAGGCCATGAAGTCAGAAGCCCTCCAGAGATTCTGCAAGGGTATGAGTGTGAGTATGTGTGTGAGTGTGTGTTTGTGTGT
>NW_027459477.1:315000-317500 GCF_050624435.1 Tenrec ecaudatus
TTGTAAAAAAGACATTAATTCAGACACCGTCCAGAGATTCAGAAAGGGTGTGTGTGTGTGTGTGTGTGTGTGTGTGTGTGTGTGTGTGTGTGTGTGTGTAAAAAGGGCATGAAGTCAGAAGCCCTCCAGAGGTTCTGCCATGGTGTGTGTGTGTGTTTGTGTTAAAAGAACAAGAAGTCAGAAGCTCTCTAGAGATACTCCAAGGGTCTGAGTGAGAGTGTGTATGAGTGTGTGTGTGTATGTGTAATAAGGACACGAAGTCAGAAGCCCTCCAGCGATTCTGCAAAATTGTGTGTGTGTTTGTGTAAAAAGGAAATCAAATCAGTAGCCTTTTAGAGATTTGCAAGGATGTGTGTGGGTGTGAGTGTAAAGGACATAAAGTCAGAAGCTCTCCTGAGATTCTGCAACGGTGTGTGAGTGTGTGTGTGTGAAAAGGGCACGAAGTCAGAAGCCCTCCAGAGATTCAGCAAGGGTGCGTGATAGTGTGTGTGTGTGTGTGTGTGTGTATGGATGTGTAAAAAGGTGAAGACAGTAGCCCTCCAGAGATTCAGCAAGGGTGCGTGTATGTGTGCATGTGTGTGTGCGAGTGTGTAAAAAGGACACGAAGTCAGAAGACCTGCAGATATTCGGCAAGTGTATGAGTGTGTGGGTGTGTGTGTGTAAAAAGGACACGAAGCCAGAAACCCTCCATAGATTCTGCAAGTGTTTGAGTGTGAGTGTGTGTGTGTGTGTGTGTAAAAAGGGCACGAAGTCAGAAGCCCTCTAGAGATTCTGCAATGGTGTGTGTATGTGTTTGTGTAAAAAGAACCAGAAGTCTGAAGCCCTCTAGGGAGTTTGCGAGGGTCTGTATGTGAGTGTGTGTGTGTGTAAAAAGGAAACAAAGTCAGAAGACTTGCAGATATTCTGCAAGGGTGTGTGTGCGTGTGTGTGTACAAAAGATACGAGGTCAGAAGCCCTCCATAGATTCTGCAAGAGTGTGAGTGTGTGTGTGTGTGTGTGTGTAAAAAGGGCACGAAGTCAGAAGCCCTCTAGAGATTCTGCCATGGTGTGTGTGTGTTTGTGTAAAAAGAACAAGAAGTCAGAAGCCCTCTAGATGTTCTGCAAGGATCTGAGTGTGAGTGTGTGTGTGTTTGTAAAAAGACACGAAGTCAGAAGCCCTCCAGAGATTCTCCAAGGGTTCGTGTATATGTCTTGTGTGTAAAAATGAAACAAAATCAGAAGCCCTCTAGTGATTCTGGAAGGGTGTGTGTGTGTGTGTCCTAAAAAGGACACGAACTCAGAAGCCCTCCAGAGATTCTGTAGGGGCATGAGTGTGTGTGTGTGTGTGTGTGTGTGTAAGTAAAACCTACACAGTCAGAAGCCCTCCAGAGATTTTGCAAGTGTTTTTGTGTGTATGTGTGTGTAAAAAGGACATGAAATCAGACGCCCTACAGAGATTCTGCAAGGGTGCGTGTATGTTTGTGTGTGTAAAAAGGACACGAAACCAGAAGCCTTATAGAGATTCTGGAAGTGTGTGTGTGTGTGGTTTTGTGTTGGTAAAAAGGACATTAAGTCAGAAACCCTCCAGAGATTCTGAAAGTGTGTGTGTGTGTAAAAAGGACACGAAGTCAGAAGCCCTCTAGAGATTCTACCATGGTGTGTGTGTGTGTGTGTGTGTGTGTTTGTATAAAGAGTACAAGAATTTCGAAGCCCACTAGGGACTCTGCAAGGGTCTGAGTGTGAGTGTGTTTGTGTGAGTGTGTGTGTGTGTAAAAAGGCCATGAAGTCAGAAGCCCTCCAGAGATTCTGCAAGGGTATGAGTGTGAGTATGTGTGTGAGTGTGTGTTTGTGTGTATGAAAAGGACACGAAGTCAGAAGCCCTCCAGAGATTATGCAAGGGTGTGAGTGTTTTTCTGTGTGTGACTAAAAAGGACACGAAGTCAGAAGCCCTCGAGAGTTTCTGCAGGGGTATGAGAGTGAGTGTGTGTTTTGTGTGTGTAAAAAGTACACGAAGTCAGTTGCCCTCCAGAGAAACTGCAAGGGTGCGTGTGTGTGTGTGTAAAAAGGACACGACATCAGAAGGCCTTCAGAGATTGTGCAAGGGTATTAGTGTGAGTTTGCGTGTGTGAGTGTGTAAAACGGACAAAGTCAGAAGCCCTCCAGAGATTCTGCAATGGTTTTCTCTGTGTGTGTGTGTTTGTGTGTGTGTAAAAAGACATGAAATCAGACGCCCTACAGAGATTCTGCAAAGGTGCGTGTGTGTGTGTGTGTGTGTGTGGAAAAAGGACAGGAAACCAGAAGCTTTTTAGAGATTCTGCAAGAGAGTGTGTGTGTGTGTCTGTGTGTGTGTGTTTGTGCTTGCAAAAAGGACATTAATTCAGAAACCCTCCAGAGATTCTGCAACCGTGTGTGTGTGTGTGTGTGTGTGTGTGTGTGTGTGTGTAAAAAGGACACGAAGTCAGAAGACCTCTAGGGAATCTGCCATGGTGTGTGTGTGTGTTTGTAAAAAGGACACGGAATC